>NW_024396366.1:5131169-5163035 GCF_016617805.1 Bactrocera tryoni
TCCATGCGTATAATTTTGAGAAGGTGTGGTTCAGATTTGATTGAACTTGCTTCACTAGCTTTGCTCCCAAATGAGCTGCACAAAGCTCGAGTCGTGGTAACGAAATAGTTTTCAGAGGTGTTATTCTTGTTTTCGCTGCTACTAGTACAACCTTAATCGTACCGTCCGCAAATTGTGTGCGACAATAAAGTGCGGCTGCGTATGCGACTTCTGATGCGTCGGTAAAAATAAGGAAAAACTGAGAGTCAGAAGTTTTGCTAGTTCCTAACCAGCGGCTTAGTTTTAGCGCTGATAGTTGCGGTATTTCACGACGATGTGCCAACCTTCTTCTTCTTCTTAATTGGCACTTCATAGTGTCGTGGTTTGACTTGTGGTCTTTTACCACCGGCATGATGTGGCATATAGTAGAGTTTATCTGTTGTCGTCTCAGCTGGACCTTATGCATGTGTCCCATAGAGGTGAGTCTATCCATAAACATGGTACACTCTTGCGTAGTTGTTCACATCTTCAAATCTTCCATGCGGAGTAATACTCGAATAGCTGTTTCTCCGATTCACCTATCAATACGTTTTTCTTCAAAGGTAAACGTACGATGAAGCGACCATCCGATGGACGCTCGGTCGTATCGTCGTATAGTTTCTCACACATAGATTCTTCTGGTGAAAAGAATTTGCGGGCGGCTAGTTCTTCGAGTTCCAAACTTGTGGATGAGTTGAGTTAAATGAAGGTCGGAATGTAAAGTTGAAATGTTCACCGGTGGGCTTTCTAAATTGGCAGCGTTGCCAAACAGTACCCATCCGAATAGAATATTTTGTTGCTTGGTGTTCCCGTTCAATCTTACGGAGTCCGTGTAGTAGAATTTGTCCATCAATTAAAATGTCTATTGGCCCGAGCTTAGAATAATGGCGATCGACTACCGGCAAATCCGTAAGATGCGGCCAAGAAGTTATCGCAAAGCGGAGGTTAGAAGATTGCTAGTAATTTTCGATAAGATGAGAGCGTACTTACTTGAAATTTGGTATCAAAACGCTGATATGGAGAATGTAACTTCTTCATTTGCACGGCCTCCTTTGCAGTGACCCAATTCCAGTGGACGTCAACGGATGACAGCGTTCTGGGAAGGCGAAGGCGAAGGCGTTGGACACACGCCCGGTGACGAATGAGGGTATGCGAACCGTTGTCAAGGAGTGCACGAGCAGGCTGCCAACAACGACCGATATAAACTTATACCCATAATTCTCAGCGGTTGCTAGTAGAATGACGCGATCAGCGCCGGAGTAGTGTGTGGGGTTACATTTAAACGTTGTTCATTTGAAGGAGCATTAGGCTTCGCGGGTTAATGGTAAAGTTTTCGTGAAGTAAGGTATATGATGACGTCATTGGCATAGCGCGACACCACGATGTGCTATGACAGTTAGTGAGGATATGCCTTTGCTGACACAATTTATGCACGTACCTAACTTCATAATTGCAGTTAGTTTTACCCTTGGAGTCGAGTTGACTGAACTGTGAGCAAACGTAGAGTGAGTGGAGTAATGGTACCATCATCAGTGAGCATGCGGTTTTCAAGAAATTTCAAAAGAACTGGAGAAAGATGGTGATCGTCCATGACGAGCGATAACCCCATTGCTTGCGGGTTTCGGGTGCTACCTTTGAAACGAAAGCTAGGTGAACAAGACAGGTATTTCGAGTGTGCACGTAGAGCACCAACGGTGTTGATGTTCGGAATTTAGCACTCTGTTTTATTCTCTTAGCAGTATCCTTGGTTGCACTCCCAATTGCCATGAGTGCTTTTAATGTGGCTGTCCAACATGACACGCATAACCTTGTACCTCGCAGTCAATATCCCAAGTTTCAGCGTAGTTGCTATCACATACTGCTAAGATAATCACCAAATCGAATGCTTCCATCCAAACAGTTTCGTAAATAGTGTAATTTTTTTTTTCCGGTCCGTCAAATTGCCATTCGTAAGGAATGAATGAGCAAAAAGCATCATGAAAAAGGAAGCCATTGAGTGAGATCACCACCAAAATGACGGCAAATGTAGTTTTGGAAGCGGTACTGAGCAGTTGAATCATGAACGATAGTTTGCAATGCCTGCTGCCTTTGAGCTGCGCATAGGCGTTTCAGAATAGTTTGCGTGCTGTACCACTCCTCACCTTGTATGCGCCTGCTCCTCCATGGAAGCCTCTCGCCGCCACATACATATGAGTTCCACCTCTTGTTATGCTACGCAAAACCGAATCCATTGCGCCTCCGCAAATTGAGGCGGGGCAGTTATTACTTCAGTGTCTGCTACCGACAGAGCATCCACTTTGCTAGATTGCAAATAGCGTTTTGATGGCATTTAGCGCGGAATCGCGAATTTTAGCCGAAGACATGATTAATATTTAAAATGCAGAAAAATGTTAAAAAGTAAAAGCGAATTTGCGGAATATCATTAATATGCGATGATATCCGCTCGAAGGCTCGAAGCTCCAAAATATGTTAATGAGCATTGAAGCGATCGCGGATGAAATATCGTGGATTGAAATATAAAGCGCGTGCTATGCGGGACGAATTCCGTTATTGAAGAGAGATAAAGCGGAAGCTGGTTTTAATAGCAAGCATATAAGTGCTGCCTATAAAGCTCAAACATATGTTTAGAGAGATGATGCCAGATAGGCGCGAACTGCGTTGTTGGTCGCATTTTTTGCCATACTATCGAATGTAGCAAAGTTTTCACTGAGTGCAGGAGTAAACTGGGTTTTTTTTTGGAATTTTATTGCTTCTCGCATGGAGCACTTTTTGTCTGTTTTTATGGTTATTATTTGTTTCATTTGTATAAATTTGGGACATATTTTGTCAGAAGATGCGTGATTACCTGAACAGTTTATGCAAAAGGAAGTACAAGGGGATGGTTGATGAGGTGGGAGAGCGCACTTGTCGCAAGCAGCGGCTTTGGTACATCCCTTTGTGGTGTGACCTAAAAGTTGACAGTTTTTGCACCTCATAGGGTTTGGATAAAATGGCCTTACCTTAGTTGTGTACCAAGACACTTCAATTTTTTCAGGAAGGTGATATTTATCAGAGGTCAGGAGAACGACTCCACTAGGTACTGGCTTTTGATTAATGTATTTAGGGAATTTGAATATTGATACAACTCCCTGTGCTTTTAAGTGTTCAATGATTTCATCGTCGGAGATTTCATTGAGGCATGGTGCGTAGATTGTTCATTTTGTGTAGTTAAGGTTGTTGTGGAGTTTTATTTCTACATCACATATGCCATATAAAGTTTTCCTTGATATGCATTTTTGAGCTATGTTGTTGTTTTTTACTAGTAATAAAAGTTTTCCGTCTCTAAGTTCTGATATGTTTATTATTTCGTTGCTTATATTTTTTAACGCTTTGTGCACCGCAAAACACGAATATTTGCTTATGGGTTTTTGAGAGTTCATTGCACTCAGCACTAAATATCTTGGGTTATCTTTTGTTGTTGGAGGAAGGCTTGGGAAATCGTTATTGGGAAATCGTTATTGGGAAATGCTTGTATTTTTTTCTTTTTGATTTAGGACTTGTTCATAACAGAGATAATCTGTTATCACCAAGAGAGTGTCCCCCTGGGGCATGTTGTTTGTTGTTCACTATACTATAATATATGCAGTCTTTAACACGTGCTTTAAATGAAAGTTCTAGAAGTTAGAATGCACTTACGAAAAAGGTGTGAGAGAATAGCAAAAAAAAAACATCAAAAGCACTACAAAAACACAACCGTTCGCTTCAAGTATCAGTCGATGAATTACTTAGTTATATTGTTTGAGAACTACATAAAGAAAAAACAGAAATACGCTCGGGCTCGCGTTGAGGTTATAATACGCGGGACGGATAACAGATTGACACTGACAGACGACAGTTGAATTGAATTGCAGACACTGACACTGAAATGACATTTACACTTGACAGACAAAGTTGCCAACTTAAAAGCCAACTTTAGTACTAAATTAAAAAAGCAGGAAATCGAGTCGACCATAAACAAAAAAAGTTAAAAAATGTTAGTATAAAAAAGGACTTAGAATTTTTTGATCATAAAAATATCGATTTTTATACCTTTTCAAAACTTAATTATAATATTATATCGGTACCTCGATATATCGAAACAATAAATATCGGTCAAAAATATCAATACATTAAAAAAATTATATCGATATATCGATATTTTTTCGACAAGCCTATTTAGTACACTCAGAATAATTGAATTATTTTAGTGTATGTTATCTTTATTCATATTGCAGATTGTGTACTATAGTTTTAGTTTAATTTAAATTATTGAAAAAACGAAATTTTAAGATATGGCAGCTAATCAACTATTGAGAGTTCCAAAGTTCATGTCAAGGACAGATCTATTTTGCCGATTTGGTAAGAATTTGATTTCGGACTTTGGACCCTTACTTAATGGTGTGAATGTACTTTTTAATATATTGTTAATTTATATTTATTTTATATAAAGGTGGATTAATGAATACAAAAAAGTTTGCTTCTACCATTGTTAAGGATGGGAGTGCAAAAGACTTACGGACAAAAATTGTAGATGACGTTTTAGTTGTTACTTTGGATTTACAAAATGCAAAAGTTAATTCTTTAAATGTATCCATGACCTCTGAGCTAAAGTCAATTTTACAAGAGCTCGAAACAAATAGC
Source organism: Bactrocera tryoni (assembly GCF_016617805.1). Taxonomy (NCBI): domain Eukaryota; kingdom Metazoa; phylum Arthropoda; class Insecta; order Diptera; family Tephritidae; genus Bactrocera; species Bactrocera tryoni. The sequence goes on from NW_024396366.1 coordinate 5,135,847, forward strand.
GCTATCAAATCAGCTGTGGTAATTTCTGGTAAACCAGGGTGCTTCATTGCTGGAGCTGATATAAGCATGCTTGAAAAATGTAGGACCTTGGAAGAGGCTTCAAATATTTCGAGAGAAGGACAAGATTTCTTTCATCAAATGGAAAATAGCCGAAAACCCATTGTGGCTGCTATTAATGGAGTATGTCTCGGAGGAGGTTTTGAATTAGCTATGGCGTGTCATTTTCGTATAGCAACAACATCAAGGACAACAAAACTCGGTACACCGGAAGTTTTATTAGGTCTTCTTCCTGGTGCTGGTGGTACAGTTCGGCTTTCGGAACTTAGTAACGTGAGAACAGCTTTAGATTTGTGTCTCACAGGAAAACGTGTATCAGCGAACAGAGCGAGAAAAATAGGATTGGTAGATTTGTTAGTTAATCCCCTAGGGCCAGGATTAGCTCCAAATGAAGAAAATACCATGCAATATTTGGAAAAAATCGCTATCCAAGTAGCAAAAGATATTGCCAGAGAAAAATTAAAGGTTTGTATATGATGTATTTCGCCCCATAAATTGTAACTTTTCGTATCAAGGTAAATCGTGGAAGTAAAAGTTTGATGGATAAAGTTTTGAAGGCCTCTATGGGCGTAGATTTCATTAGAAATAATATATTCAAAACTGCCCAAAAGCAAGTTTTAAGTCTATCAAACGGCCTTTATCCCGCACCTTTGAAAATAATCGATGTTATTCGAACAGGTATTGAAAAAGGAACTTCAGCTGGATATGAAGCTGAAAGCAAAGCATTTGGAGAACTTGCTATGACTCCGGAGTCAAAAGGCCTTATTAGCCTATTTCGTGGTCAAACTGAATGTAGAAAGAATCGTTTTGGACAGCCAAAATTGGAAGTTAAAACTGTCGGGGTGTTAGGTGCTGGCCTTATGGGTGCAGGCATTGCCCAAGTATCAGTTAACAATGGATATCAAGTTTTTATGAAAGACACATCCATTAAAGGACTAGCACGGGGAGTGGAACAAATCCAGAAAGGATTAGACGCTCAAGTGAAGAGAAAAAGAATGGGCGTAGTGGAATGCAATCAAATAATATCCAAATTAAAACCTACACTCGATTATAAAAAGTTTCAAAATGCAGACATAGTCATCGAGGCCGTATTTGAAGATTTAAAAGTCAAGCATGCAGTAATTTCAGAATTGGAGTCTATAGTGCCTTCTCATTGCATAATCGCAACCAATACAAGTGCAATACCTATCAAAAATATCGCTGAGGTCAGCTCAAGACCTGAAAATCTGATAGGCATGCATTACTTTTCACCTGTTGACAAAATGCAATTACTCGAAATAATTACACATCCGAAAACTTCTAAGGAAACTACAGCTAAAGCTGTGGCTGTAGGCCTTAAACAAGGAAAAGTAGTGATTACAGTAAACGACGGCCCTGGCTTTTATACAACACGTATTTTATCAACTATTTTGTATGAAGGAATCAGGTACGTATATCTTATTACTCACTTGTTTATGTAGTTTGTTCTTTGGGTCGGCTTTAATATACCGTCCCAGGATTTCGGGAATAAAATGGGTTGGTCGGATAGGGGAGATTCTCCAGATCAAGAATATATATAATTATAGCCGCAGGAAGCTAATTGTTTTCGAGATATTCGAGTTTAAACTTGAAAATTACCACTACATATTTTTATTACGTATTTTCTCGATGTACAATTAATTTTGCACTTATATTTTCCACTTTTTTATTTACTAACACATCACTAATTCGTTTTGTATTAATTGTAGGGTTTCGCGGCACTCACCTTCTACTTTTTGATAATTGAAAGTTGAAAATAAATGCGAAGAAAAAATAATAAATTATGAAGATGGGTATGTAATGTGTGCGATGTAGCAGCGTGTGATGCGGCCTGTTGCATATTTGGCACAGACCCCTGGATTCACATTCTTGAAGCCTATGCCTCTGCGATAAGCAGTTTTGACAGTGCCCATGTGCCTGGCCAACTTGCTGTCGTTGTAATGGCCGCAGTTTTGACAGTGCCCATGTGCTTGGCCAACTTGCTGTCGTTGTAATGGCCGCATCCCTCTAAATATCCCACAATGGTCGAATCCGTGAGGAACGGTGGCCTGTTGCACGTGCTGTTGCCGGTGCTGTTACCGCGGCTGTTGCAACTGCAGCTTGGGTTAGGCCCGGTGCGTTGCACGCTGGTAGCCGACCGAACGCTTGGCGTGGCTAACCCTGGCGTATCTACGTCCATGGTAATCTTTGTATAAAGGCGATTCTTAATGATAAATCTGTCATACAATTAGATATGGGTGATCGTTAGGGTGGGTCGATTCCGGACTTTTTTCGTTTCGGGATTTCTAATATGTAGTGCGGGAAAGTTGCCTTAGTACTTCCTGATTCCAATGCAACTTTTTGTTTTGAGATCGGATTGCATCTTCAACCCCAACTCCGGCCTTGAAATTTCGGAAATTCGCCTAAAATCGTTAAATTGTCTACCTAGCGCCTGAAATACGCATCTCAAGGCAAAATGTATCAAATAAAAGTTATTTGTCACGCCATTTGCTACCGAAATGGTATATGTGATCATGGCCGTAGGACGAACCGTTCACGAGATACGAGCGAACAGGCGGCGCGCCACAGCGCAAGCTGAAAATCGGCTTGCGGCCACACTTCTTGACGTTGATTTCGCCGAGTGCTATCAGTCACATTCATTCACCTACGCCAAGGGACACGTTCGGATAGGTCTCCACACAAATATTGTTTCATCGAGTTCCTTCACTCTTGTCGGTGATTTCGACGAGTTCTATCACTTACATTTATTTCCCTGCGCCATACGACACGTTCGGACTGGTCTCCACATAAATATTTTTTCATCGAGTTCCTTCACTCTTGTTGATTTCGCCGAGTGCTATCACTTATATTCTCTCAACAGAACACAGAACTCAAAATGTCTGTATCTAAATTTAAATATAGACAGAAATGTCCTGTGTTTGGCATATATCCCTACAATCTCTCTGAGTCCCAGTTACCGACTTACCAGGATGTTTTGTGTTATCAGTTTGAAAGATTTCGTATAGGACGACTCCAAGGCGACAACTATGAACCTAGGAGTAAAGAGGTTACAGAAATAGTTGCAAAAAAGGTTGAAATTACTTTCAAAAAGTCATCTATTCCGATAGTTTCACACATCAGAGTTGTACAAATGCTCACTACATACCATAAGAAATTTCTGACTCTTAAACAAATGTTTTTAAGGAACCCAATAGGTTTGAGCTCTAAAAGAGACGACTTTGGCTCTTCTACCGGAAAATTATTTGACATCGCTGCTTGTAAATGCATTTATTTTTCTTCTTGCACTTGTCCAAAGGAAAGGAAAGTTCCTATCAATGAACAACCATTTCTCTTGGACCAGAGAACCAGAAGAATTGGTCGCATTTGAAGTGTTGATCTACCTGAAATAAAAAAAGATTACAAAGAAAAATGAACGTAAAGAAAAGCTTTCAAAACGTCATTCAACATCAACACTTACCAGAAAAGTATCAGCTAGAACACGTGACCATTCAGATCAGCCAGACTCTCATACAGACGACAACAATGTAGGTGCGTCGCACATGGATTCTTCCAAAAACGATGCTGATGATGAATTTTCTCTTACATCCTCTAAAACCAAACAAAACACACTAGTATTAGAACACACTGCTATAGCTGCCCAAAGATTTGGAGTAAGTGATAGAGCAGCGGCCTTGATTGTTTCATCTGCTTTTCTGGGTGCCTTGATTGTTTCATCTGCTTTTCTGGGTGCCAAAAAAGCAGGTTTGATAACAGAGGATCAGGGTAGCTTTGTCACTGACAAATGCAAGATTAGTCGGGCAAAAAAAAATGTTGGAGTTAAGCTCCAAAACACCGAAAGTATTGACTCTGTATATGGGCTGTATTTTGACGGCCGCAAAGACAATACACTTACACAAGTCAGCGAAGGTGAAAAGTACTACCGCGGCACTGTCAAAGAGGAACATATTTCTCTTATAGCGGAACCTGGTTGTCATTATTTTGGCCACGTCACCTCTCCTTCCGGGTCAGCTGAGGATGAGACCCAAGCTATATGGCAACATTTACAAGACAATTCAGTTGATGTGGAACATCTAGAAGTTGTCAGTGCTGATGGCACCAACACGAACACTGGTTGGAAAGGTGGAATCATTCGGAAACTAGAAGAAATAATAGGTAGGCCATTACAGTGGGTTGTTTGTCTTCTACATTTCAACGAACTTCCATTTCGTGCTCTTTTCGAACACATAGATGGTGTCTCAAAGAGTCCAAATACATTCTCTGGCGACATAGGTAAACTGCTCCCTGATTGTGAGAAGTTGCCTGTTGTCAAATTTGAAAGTTTTCCATCCTGCCAATTACCTTCTGAGGTTATTATTCCGACCCAACTTAGCACAGACCAAGCTTATCTCTATAAAATATCAGAAGCTATTATTTCCGGTGAATGTTCCTCAGATTTAGCGTCGATGCATCCAGGTAACATGTGCAAATCTCGCTGGCTCACCTGTGCAAATTGAATTCTGAGATTATACATTTCTACTGACAAACCAACAAAGGAAATAAAGATTTTGGTCGAGTACATACTTACAGTTTACTCACCTTTGTGGTTTTCAATAAGATTCAACAGTTCAATCAAAGATGGCTCGCGCCATCTCTATGCTGCAATTCAAAGGTCGCGATACTTACCTGCTAAACTGCGTAAGGTTGTCGATTCATTCGTTCCACAGAATGCTTGCTTTGCTCTTCCAGAAAACATTCTCTTTAGTATGATGACTGACGAACGGATAGAAGTCAGAAAGTTGGCCCTTGACCTTCTACTGGCAGCCAGAGAAGCAGAGTCTGACACTGTAAATGGAAGGGTTAGATGTAATAAAATGCCAAAGCTGAATTTCAAAGCTAATAATTATTACGATATGATTAACTGGAAGACTATTACCTTGACTGTTCCACCAGTTCTTTGATCAGTTTCTAACGAAGAACTCATGAAAGGGCTGTCGGGAGACAACTGCAGAGGTATGGAAATTTAGTGTATTCACCTCTCACACCGTGGCAGGCGAGAGAACCGTCAAACTGGTGACAGAGGCATCTTCTTAAGTTATTGGCCCCCGATCTCGTGATCGTTTTATACGCTCTACACTGAAATCTAGGCAACAGGTGCCAAAGTTTAGTATAAAATCTGATTTTATCAATAAATTTGACACAGATTCAGACTAAAACAAGCCTGACATATGGCTGGTTGGTTGGGTTGGGCTTGGGAGGAACCCGAAGAGCTGCCACCTCCACGCGGTGGGTTTTGGTGACCAATACAGGTTAGCTGAGAGCTGCAACAATTTTCACCTTGCGCTGTGGCGCGCCGCCTTTTCGCTCGTAACTCGGGAACGGTTCGACCTACGGCCATGATCACATATACCATTTCGGTAGCAAATGACGTGACAAATAACTTTTGTTTTATACATTTTGCCATGAGATGCGTATTTCAGGTGCTAGGTAGCTAATTTCACGATTTTAGGCGAATTTCCGAAATTTCAAGGCCGGAGTTGGGGTTGAAGATGCAATCCGATCTCAAAACAAAAAGTTGCATTGGAATCAGGAAGTTCTAAGGCAACTTTTCCGCACTATTAGAAATCCCGAATCGAAAAAAGTCAGGAATCGACCCACCCTAGTGATCGTGCCACGATATGTGGCATGAATGTGTCGTCGTATTGATCGACCATTTTTTGTTAGTATTCTTTGTTATTTTTTGACGGTTTGTTGTTTTTTAACGGTTGTATTGGCGTATTTCTTGTTTTGATCGTTTTCATTTGATTGGTTTATTGTGTCGCGATAATATCGGTTGGTTTTTTGCGGTTTTCGGATTCGCGATCATCGGAGGTTGGCAGAAAGCGGTCTGGTTAGCGTTCCGTTTTGCGTACGGAGATCAATGACTCGTATGTGACCGTCGGAGCCGTAATGTAGCTTTTCTATGCGGCCAAGCCGCCTTTCGTTAGGGGGAAGGCAGTCATCATGGATGAGGACGCAATCTCCAAGTTTTGGCGCTTGTTCAGGAGTCTTCAAACGATATCTTTTGTGAAGATCCTTTATGTATTCTTCTTTCCATCGACGGTTGAAGTTATGCTGGAGAATTTTAATTCTTTCCCATCGATTTAATAGCGATAGCGACTCTACGCCTTGTTCAGGAATGGCCAGAATGGGTGCTCCCTTTAGAAAATACTATGGAGTTAAAGCGGTGAAATCTGATGAGTCTTGCGAGAGTATTATGAGTGGCCGTGAAATCAACAATTGACTAGATATTCAGGATGCGCCAAATCTTCGAAAAGATCGGTGAAAAAAGATCGACACACACTACCTTTTCGTCAATTTCAAAGCTGCTTTTGACAGCACGCCTCCTTGCCACGATGTCTGAATTTAGTATCCCCGCAAATCTAATACAGCTGTGTAAGCTGACGTTCAGCAACACTAATAGCTCTGTCATGTTCGGAAAGGACCTCTCCGAGCCGTTCGATTCTAAACAAGGTTTTAGACAATGCGACTCCCTTTCGTGTCACTTCTTCAACATACTTCTGGAGAAATTAATTCGAGCTGCAGAACTAAACAGATAAGGTACCATCTTTTATATGAGTGTATAGCTGCTGGTTGAAAACTACGAATGCCACGTCGGTAGCAATTATAAGGAATAAAATTGTCAGTTCGGCCGATCAAGGTTTTAATACCGTCAAAAATTTTAAGGCGATTATTTCGCGGTTAGATTTTACACATACTGACAAGCAACCAGTCTATTTGATTGAAGAAGAAATGTTAACTCTTTGGCAAGGAAGACTTTCAATATCTGAGATTTACGACGAGGTTGAAAATAAATTGACTTTGATAATAAATAAAACGATTATTTTTATAAAGAACTGATAGGGTCACTTTGCCAGAAATATAGGCATGATGTTTGTTTCTGGCTTGCGGAGGCCAATGAGCCACATCATGTTTTCGTCGCAACCCAAAGATATTCCTAGTGCCTTGACATGAGCACAATAAACGAAGCAAATCACGCTCCATATTCTTTTGCAAACTCCTTCTATAGTAGAATGGATGCAGCTCATTTAGGAAAAACTGCTGGAAGGATAATTGCTCCACACCACTCACCTCATTACAAACAAGTGGATAAAAAATATTTAGACGCCTATGGAGGTTGGTCCTAATGTATCGCACTACAGGCAAGTAGGGAATTATAACCCCGATCGGAGAGCTGAGCGGGATTTTCAAAGAACCCCAATGGCATCCCAAAACTTTAGTCAAAGGCCGGCGGCCAATAGTAATCCACACTCAGGAAAGGGAATTAATAAAAAGAAGAAAAAGAATATGGCAAAAATACAGAGGGTTAATCACTTAAGCCAAGATTCGGTTTAAAATTTTGATGATAATGCATCACAATGTGACAGGGGCGGGAAAAAAGTTTATTAAACCCAACGACAATTTAAAAGGTGTAAGAAATATAGACAACTCATTTAAAGTAGGATACACCCATTGTACTGCCATGATAAATAAAAGGTGTTTTAATAATGTGATTAGAAGGACTTCTCCTTTTTGTCTTCTTTTCGAACTTAAAACCTTTGATGGGATTATTGGGTTTGATTTCTTAAAGTACGTTGACGCAAAAAGAGATTTAAAAATAGGAATCCTTTACTACAAGGGTGGTGCAGAGAAATTGTCTTATTATGACTGTAAAAACGTCAATGATATAGTGACAAGTGGGAAATATTTCTTTTATGTATATTGGAAATACATTCATAAGTTTTCGCAAACCCAGATGAGGCTTTGCCGTTTTACACTAATGTGGTAGCCACCATTATGACAGTTGATAATGAACCGATTTATTCAAAGTCATAACCTTACTCGATAGCCGCTTCAGAATTTATAAATCAGGAAACTAAAAATTTACTTCCAGATGGAATAATTCGTTCTTCTCGATCACTATATAGTAATTCTATGGGGGTTGTCGACAAACAATGAATAGACGAGAGTGGGAGAAAGAAGATGCAGATGGTAATTGATTTTTGGAAACTGAATGTCAAAACAGTTTCTAACAGATATCTCCCTCCAGATACTTCGGTTATTTTAACTAACATGGGGAAATCGCATTATTCACTACACTCGATTTAAACTTTTGTCTGTCAACGACAGGCGAAATACTACACAGTGTGAAGTATGAATTTTGTAGACTCCTTTTCGGACTAAAAAATGCGTCTAAAATTTTCAAAAGGGCAATATTGTGATGATGTTCTTAAAGATGAAATAGGAAAATGCTGTCTTGTAGCAATGAGGAGTATCATTACAGAGACATCGAAAAAATTTAACAAAACTTAAATTTCTTAGGGAACAAGTGGAGTTTCTAGGATTTATTGTTTCGAAGGAAGGGATAAAAAAATGCCCTAATAAAGTCAATGACATTCTGAATTATAGAACACCTAGCACTTCGTGATTTACAATAATTTTTGGGGCTATCTGGTTAATATAGAAAGTTTATTAAAGATTATGCCTCTATAGTTAAGCCTCTCATAAGATACTTAAGGGGAGGTAACGTTCATGTGGGAACCAAACAATCAAAAAAATATTAGAATTGAGTTGGACAACAACGCGTTGACAGCTTTCGAAAAAGTTAAAAGAATTTTATCCTCTGAGGACATACTTCTGCTATATCATTTGACCTTCGCTGTCTCGGACAAGCAACCAAACACAAAAATAAAGCGCTGGCGAGCATTTGTGGAAGACTTTTCACATAATTTAATTAAATGATTAATGAAATAGAGCAGGATTTGTCATCTTTTACACTGCATAGTGAAGAATCTCTAACAAAAGTTATTCCAAAAGTGAAAAATCCTGTTAATCATTTCGAAATCAGATAATTCTTGAAGAAGGAAATATCATAACCAAGAAGGCAAAAATTATTTTCAAGTCAAGGATAAGGCATCAAATTGCATTTAAATTTTCGGGATTTACTAGAAATGAATGGTGAATGTGTTAATCATGATATTGTTAACAATATTCATTGCAGTTTGCCTATTTTGTGCAAGATTCAGGATGAGATTGTCAATCGAATTTCGTCACACAATGAAACAAGCTAATGATGTTTTTAACGAAGAAGATCAACACGAAATACTGGGAATGGGACACAGTATGGCACACCGCTCTATCCGAGAGAATATTAAACAGTTATTGAACCACTACTGTTTCCAAATAAGTGAAAGAAATGAAAGGTAATTATGGCCAACTGCAAAATTTTTAAAGAAGTCAAGTACGACCGGCATCCGACAAACTCAGAGTTAGGAAAGACTTCGATACGATCCCGTACAGAGGAAATATTGCACATAGGCATTTATTCCACTAATAAATACAACTTTTTAACTTGCATTAACAAGTTTTCAAAATTCACCACAGTAATTTCTATTGCATCGAGGACAATTGAATCATCGCCTCGAATAACGTTGTAAGTGACATTTTTTGGCAATCCTGTTTTTTTTGCAAATTACCGTTAATAATGCTCTCCCGTATCATGAGAGCGCAAAATTTTACAATATCCATCAGTTTTTAGCTATTGAGCTGCGTCCCAAAGTCAGTAGTGAGTGGGAAAACGTTTTAAGTGCTGGTGATCATGGCAAATTTAGAGGTGTTGAGCACCATTCAAAAGTGCAATAAAGGAAAAAAACGTAAAATAAATTATGAAAATTGGAAAGATATAAGTAATAAGAGGCTGAGAAATAGTGGAGAAGCATATTCAGGAAGAAATGGAAAGTTAAAATATAAAAAAATGCTCCAGAAACGGTAATGTGGAAAAACGTTGTAAGTGTAAGCTGTGTCAATATCAGTTTTGTTTTTGTATTCATCAGAGTTTGAACTGCGCTTTTTATCTACAGTGCTAAAGCTTCAAATTGGAGACTATTCAGAAGCATTTCTCTCAATTTTATCAAATGGACTATGACAAGCAAACAAATTTTTTACGCTCTTTAATCGAATTGAAAGAACCGCAAAGAAGAAGAGTTTCAGAGAGCACATCACGCGTCGAAATCTAACTGTGAACTATTTTCTACCACAGCACAATGAGAGAAAAGTGAGAGTGTGCAAACAAATGATTTGTCATACCTTTCAAGTGACCCAACGAAGACTACAAATTTTGAAGTTGAAAAACTGAAGGCGGGAGATAGTTTGAGTGATCAGCGCGGACGGCATGATAATCGGCCGAATAAAACCGTTAATGCTGAAAAGAAAAGTGTCATGGAACACATAGAAAGCTTTCCTTGTCAAGAAAGTCACTACAGTCGTTCTAGTTCAAAAAAATTGCCTCCATCCAGATTTAACTATTACAAAAATGTTTAAATTATTCATAGGAAAATATCCAGATAGCACTATAAGTTATAATACATACAGATATATTAACGCAGAATTCAGTTTGCGATTTGGATTACCAAGGTCCGACACTTGTAAGCTCTGCGATAAGTATTATATAGAAACGATTGCCGCTGAAGACCAGAATAAAATAAGATGCATAGAGAAACTGGCAGAGGCACATCACAAAAAGGCTGAAAAAGCATATTCTAAGCTGAGTGATGACACAAAGTCAGCTTTAGGTAGTTCCCATATTGTTGCGCTCTGCGTTGACTTACAGCAAGTGATTTATACTCCAAATCTCACACATACGGACGTCTTTTATCAGCGGCAGTATTCGAATTACAACTTCGCTATACGTAATTTGGGGCAAAATACTGTTGACATGTATACTTGGCATGAAACAGTTGCAAAAAGGGGTGCAGCTGAAATCGCTTCATGTATTTTAAGACACATCACTTCCACCTACGCTATTTTAAAAGCTGGAGATGTGAGAAAATTAATTATTTGGTCCGACAGATGTGTGGGTCAAAATAATAATTGGACCATGATCGCCTTAATTTACCATCTAATAAAATGAAATACTTTTCTGAAGCTAATCAGAAATTTTTAGTTTCTGGACACAGCTTTTACCGTGTGATAGAGATTTCTCTCTAATTGAAAGGAAAAAGAAAACAGCGCGGATTTATACCACAGAAGATGTTCAGCGAAATGATTAAATCAGCTAAGCCTTCTTCCTTTCAGGTGCATCAAATGCTTCAAATTGACTTTAAAAACTTTGATGTTCTCATAAAAAATTTAAACAAAAATACGTGCAAAATAACCGAAGGTAGATGGCTACAAATTACTGCAGATGACATGCAAGTTTTACGTCTCAGAATGAATCACAGTAATGGCGAACCATGGCATTGTCACAGCTTTAAGGAAAAAAGTCAAAATGTCAGCAGAAATATGCGCGAGATATATTACGTCCATATGAATTACCAGTTCTTCGAAAGAAACCAATAGCGATTTCTGCTGAAAAGAAAAAAGACTTGTTAGCAATGGCGGTCTATTTGCCCAATCAAGATGCTGAGTTTTATAGGGCCATTTGTAGTTAAGTTAGATACTGAAATTATGAATTATTATTTTTATTTTCAACTTCTTACATGAAAACTAAATTGCCGCTTTGTTTCTTCTTCTTTATTGAAATAAAAACTGAAATAGAAGCATTATTGTTTAATTTATTATTACTATTTACCACAGAAGATGTTGGTTCTTTAATAAAATCTGTAATAACGCAGGGTATTGCGTTATTTTAATAAGAAAGTAAATTTTGTAATTATTGAAACTTTATATTTTCCTTTAACCAGTATAATTGAACTCGATATTTAAATTTTAATTATCACTATCAGTGTGGAAAAATGTTGTAAGTGCCATCGGCTATGATGCTGCGTGTAGTGGAAAAACGTGTTATCGTCGCTACAAGCAAGGCGTTTACAACGTTATTCCATTAAAAAAAATTTAAACAGCGAACCTTGTTAATACTGTACATTTTTTTTGTTTAAAACTTTTGTAAAATATTAACAAAAGATGTAATATAAATAAATATTTAAGCAAAAACTATTTAAAAAAAGAATCCACGTGTTTAAAACGTTTTTCTTCTCTGTTGAAAAATTCCAAATTTGGCGCTTACAACGTTATTCGAGGCGATGATTCAATTATTGAAGTAAACCAAACTTTGTTACAAAAAAGAATAGAGAATAGCAAAACGGGGTTATCTTTTTAAGTATAGTTCTGAATAACTCACAAGTCTTTAAATAAGTATATAGTGGTCTAAATATAATTTATGTATATATAAGATAATATAGTTATATATATATATCTATCTCGATCGGTAAATTCAGCCTCCAGGAGGAAGCATCTTCAAATGGGTTTGAGGCTGATCGACTTCGTCGGGGCCGGAAATATGGTTTTCTGTAGTACTAGATTCATCAAGCTTATGTTTGTTAGTAGCCGCATCTTTTCGTAGAATTTTCAAGCATTGCCCCTGTCGGCCAGCTTGTCAAGCTCTTCGTACTTACCTTCCCTTATACCGTAGATGTAGAAAATCGCTCGGCTGTCTGTTTTGAGTGCAGTTTCTAGGCGTCGAACCTTCTTTGTGTTTGTTGACGTGCGGTTTTTGCTGAACAGAGGCGGGTCTCCGGATCGCATCTTGACAGCAATAAATGGCCGAGTCGATGATACATCTTTGGTCACATCGTCCTTCTCTTCCGTCGGGCGCGGGCGCAAAACAGCGATATGTTGAAGAACCTCGCTTTGATGCGAATTATTGATAGACGTTCATCCAGAGTAGAGCAGTTATAACAGATCTGGATAATATCATTTACTCCATAATTTTGGGTAAATTGAATGTTATAAATGTCATAATTTTGGATACAGACGAATTTTCAATATTCAAATATTGATCACACTTTAAATGTAAGCCTAAGTAATATTGTAAGTAATTCTATTTCATACTTTAGCTTAGTCCGCAAGCACACGTCGATAAAATAATTTTTGGAGATCGATAATTTCAGTTACAAACTGCACGGCAGCGCTATCTGCAAGTTTTTTTTTAATAAAAACGGATTCTACATGTGTGAGACAACTATTCAACAATAATAAGGCGGCATGCAAAACTACCTACAATAACCTTGATCATATTATCGAAGTTGACAATGGCTTAATTATCATAAACGACGAAACAGTCGAAGTTGGGGAAGAAGAAAAATCATGGGTTGCAATATCCGCTACTTATTTAGTGACATTTGAAGGAGATATTTGTATTAATGGTAGGACTTTTTTTTAACGAAAAAGTGAAGGCAACGGTCCGATATGGGATTCCTTCAGCACAGTTTAACTTGACCGAACATTTGGAAATTTTAAGCCTACCTTATTTGCGCAAATTTAATTTGAAGAACCTTGGATACATTAAAAACCTACATGAAATAGTTCATAACCGCATTGCCCAATGCATGTTAGTTAGAGGAAGCGGTAGCCGAGATCATGAGAGCGGCCGCCGTCCTCTTGATTTAGAAGGGGGACAGTTAACACATTAGTCTGCCCACTGTAACGTTCCTAGAACTACTCCACGCCAGCCATTAAGCGCGGGAATAGTCCGAGTCAACGTTTTCCCACCAACTTGCAAATTCTTCGCTACAACAGCAAGCTCATATTTCAACGCAGCAACAGCAAAATACCTGTTGTCTATACAATAACAACAATCGCCAAATTGGATAAAGTTACGCTACAACAACAAACAACATCAGGTGCAGTAGCGGCAGTAACGCTAAAATTGTGCCAAGAGTAAGGAATAGCAAGCAGGGCATACAAAATAAACAGGACTTTAAATAAAAAACGGAACGAACGGTTTTTTCGGCAAAATCAATTTATTTTATTCAAAATAGTCTCCTGCTCAATACGGCTTTTTGCACGGTCCAAAAGCATGTCGGTGCAAGCCTTTTGAATGGCCTCTACGTCTGCATAACGATTTCCTTTCATGGGCAAGTGCATTTTTCCGAAAGGAAGAAGTCGCACGATGCAATATCAGATGAATACGGGGAATGGTTAATGGTTAAAATGTGATTTTTGGTCAAATAATCTTACTTCGAATGTTGGATTCTGAGCAATTTTTGGTCGTCAGTCAATTTGTGCGGAACAAACCGTGCACACACCCAGTGGCGTAGCTTGGTGGGGCGAAGGGGCCGTCGTCCGGGCGCAACGTCTTGGGGGGCGGCAAAACGATCATCACTGTTTTTTAAAACTCCAATTCGGGTAAAAATTTCTGCAAATTGTGTCAAAAGTGTACAAGATGTAGGGCGAAAATGGGTTTTTTCTATGGCTTTTAATAAGATATCTTGTAAATTTACTATCAATTTCCTCAAAAATCGTTTTGTGAGAATTTTGGAACTTCAGAATTTACGTGGCTTCTAGTTCCTAAATTTTATATACTTAATATCGAAGATATTTTGTTAAAAATCACTTTTGTTCGAACCACCTCATGAAACTTGTAGGTAGGTAGATAAAGGGGGGTGACAGAACATTTGTTCTGTTGTAGCTACGCCACTGCACACACGTTTCGTAAGCCCAAATGTTCGGTCAAAATGCGATAAATCGATGTTTTGGAGATGTTCAATTCCATTTCCATGAATTTCAATGATGATTTCTCCTGATTTTTGATGAATTCACACACAGTTTCGATGGAATTTCCGGTGATCACGGATTTTGATTGGCCCACATGTTGATCGCCGTTTATGTCCTCACGATCACTTTCAAATCGTTGAAACCACTCGTGCACTCTGCTACACTATAGACAATCCTCGCCATAAACTTGTTTCATCAATTGAAACGTTTCGGTAAAAGTTTTACCAGTTTTAAAACAAAATTTAATGTTGGCTCTTTGTTCGAAGCTCATTTTCGCACTGATAACAAACATACTGACACTTAAAATGCAATAACTTCACTTCCAAACAATGAAATGTCATGAAATTCTCACTGGACGATCGATAAAGATAGCAAATTCCAACGCACCGACATATATGTATGCACATAGATGGCGCCACCAGGGGGAGCTAGATTCAAAAAGTCCTGTTTATTTTAGTGTTTTTGTAGTTCGTAATACAAAAAATAGCTTTTCATGGAAAACAAAAATGGCTTTTCTTTGCGAATATATTTCTTAAATACGGACTGTAATTTTATTCGGACCTTTTGTACATTATTAAGAATACTTTTGACAATGTACCATAATTTTTTTTTATCCACGTTTTTCTCAAAACTACTATTTCAAAGTCCGTGTTCACAGTCATTTCAGAACTATTTGACAGATTCATTTCAAACTTTGTACACATTTTCGACATATAAAATACCTCCTCCCACCGTTTAGTAAATTTTTTTAAGGGGGTTTTCCACCCAAAAATGGAGGAATTTTTTAGTGGAAAATAGCAGTTTTCACTTTAAATGGCCGCCTAAAATTTTTAAATGAAAAAAATTATCAGAGAACGATGGGGGGAAGATTAGATCATTAATTGATTAATTTTCCTTCGTTTTTTATTTTCGGATAATATCCAGCCGAGCTGTGGTGAACACCGCATATTATTTTTTTCTCAAGACGTTCTGGGAGAAGCTCTGTTACCGGCTTATGCTTCAATATTTCTGCATGAAAAAATTACCCTAGATTTTCAAAAGTATAGTCAATAATGTACATAAAGTCCGAATAAAATTACTTAATACATATTTAAGAAATAAATTTGCAAAAAAATTATTTTTTCTATATGAACAAAATTTGGAGTTAGAGACTTCGAGTTATAGAAGTTTTCAGTTTTCATAAAAACATACAATTTTCAAAAAGCTGTAAAATATAAATTTATGCATATACAGCTTTATTTATTTACTTTGCATAAAGTTTTTTGCTTATGTACAGTTGCGGTCAAACTCTTATTAGTGCTAGGCATTCATTTCATAGCCATATGTGATCATACTTATGTACATGCGTGAAAGAAGTGTTTGAAAAATTAAAATTATCTAATTTTTTTTTTTTGTGAAAATAACGGTGAAATTCATTTATTTAATTGAAGTTTTTGGTTTTAATGTTAAAATTTTACTTGTTGCTCACCCTCAGTGGTACGTAATGCTATCAGGTACCAATCAAGTAATAAAAAACGTGGAGTCAATAAGAAAAGTCAGTTCCATTGTCAGGTACCCAAGGCAGATTCCATTTGCGGCTGCTACAGAGGTAAAATACGCCTTTAATGTAATTAGAAGGTTTTAAAGGCAAAAAAAGATATATGATGTGTTTATTTGCGGCGACATGAGTAATATAATTTTATTAAATTTAATGACTTATTATTGTACAACTTTTGAAGTATATTAGCAAAATTTTCAATGAAAAATATTAATAAATAAGCCTGTGACGGTGAATTACCAGAAGCGCCTTGATAAAAGTGGTTTAGCGGTGAACATTACGGGATCATCTTAAACCAAAAAAATGATATGCGTTTTAAAGGTGAGATATTTCTCGAGGTAGTCAGAAAGAGTTTTTTTTCTATTTTTTGCAGCACTTGGAAGTACAAAGCACGATTTTAGTTAAAAAAAATCGCCGTTAATTTGTTAATAAAAAATAGAAAAAAAAATGGAAAAAACTCCATCTGAATACCTGTTGATTTATGTGAAGAAGTAATGTTCAGATTTTCAAAAGGATCGGTTCAGTAGAGTAGTAGTAGTAGTAGTTCTAATGTTCACGAAAAATAACGTTTTCGGGAAAATCGATTTGAAGTTTCAAAAGTTTCAAAGTCAGGTATCACGGCCGGTCATTTAAAACGCTGTAGCTCCGTTAGTTTGACTATAATTGACTCAAAATTTGTACACAATATTCTCGACATATTGGTCGTTTAGAAAAAAAAAAATAAAAAAAATTTAAAACCTTAGCAGATATAAAATTAATATAGATCTCACATATATCGTTGTTAATTAGTTGCTCGCAACTGTATGTGTAAATCAATTGCTACATATTTTATTAATTTATAGGCTTATTCAGGAGGGCGTGGAACCAACTGAACTTGACAATTTAACAAAACGATTTGGTTTTCCAGTAGGCGCTGCTACATTATTTGATGAGGTTGGAATTGATGTGGGTGCTCACATTGCTTTCGATTTGGCCAAAGTAAGTTACAATGAAAATTAATTTATTAAATGTTTTTTTTACATTCACGTCAATTTTAATTTTATGTATTATAATAATCTGATAAATATACGCAAATATAAAATATTTAATTTACTTTATGCATTTTATAGGCATTCGGACAACGGTTTAGTGGAGGAAATTTGAATTTGTTGCAAGATTTAGTTCTAGCGGGATTTTTAGGTAGGAAATCCGGAAAGGGCATATTTATATACGATGGAACTCAAGGAAAGGGCAGTCGGCCTGTAAATATGGATTTCCTTACCATTGTAAAAGAGAAATATTCTCTTGTCTCAAAGGGAGCAAATACCACAGAAGATTTAACTATACGAATGGTATCGCGTTTTGTGAATGAAGCTGTTCTCTGCTTAGAAGAAGGAATTTTGGATAATCCTTTAGAAGGTGATATTGGTGCTGTATTTGGTTTAGGATTTCCACCTTTCTCGGGAGGGCCATTCCGTTGGGTCGATCATTACACAGCATCAAAATTAGTAGAAAAGATGAAGTCATATGCTGATTTGTATGGCATCGCATTTAAACCTGCACAAACCTTGGTGGATATGGCGAAAAATTCTTCGAAGAAATTCTATCCAAACGCTGGATCATCTAAATTATAAAATGTACGTAAATAAGCAAACTAACTTGCTCATATGAAACCTTTTCACTATATGGAAAAAGCAACATTATTGTATGTCGAATAAGCAATTTTTTACTCATTAAGTTAAAAATAAAATCGTAAATAAATCGTAAAATATCTCTAGTACAAGAGAATACAGGAACTTACACAATTTTTTTTTTAGCTGAAGGGGTAAGAGGGTATGTGAGGTCAAAGCTTGTATTTTATAACTTCTCATTTACAACTAAAATGAACGTCTGTTTTCAATTTTTATACGTATATTTATTTTTTCTCCCTTTAGATTTGTTTCGAAATCTTTTTGCAAATTTAAACATAATTAGGCTGTTCACGATAAGCTGGTTATCGGGTTATGTGGTTATGTGATTAAGTGAACAACAACAAAATGCGGTATGACAAAATAACCAAAGTTGACCAACCTAGGCCCTTGTTTACAGATTATGTGGTTATTTGCTTATTTCCAGTGTTAGAAAGTCGTTGCAATTTTACTAAATGGCAGCACAAAAAATAAATAAAACTAAGCGAATGGCATTTCCATTTAGATTTTCTTATTGGAAAATCTGCTATTAACAGCTGTTTTTTGTTTACAATCAGCAAATTAAAATCAGAATAAAAAGCATCCAAAAGCATCAACATTAATCAAAAATCTGCAAAAATCAACGAAAATCAACAAAAATCATCAAAGTAAGTAAAAAGATAAAGTGCAAAACAAATATACAATTTTGTCATTTATTTATACTATAATTTTAGTGTCTACAGAAATACGAAAGCGCCGGCGAGAAACGGAGGTGAAAAAATGGACGGAAGCCGAAATCAAAGCCGTGCTGTCCTATATGCAGGATCACCGAAACGTCGAGGTTAGTCTTCGACACATTAGTTATTTATGTATTTTAATTTAATCACATCTCCTTTAATTTCAGAAACCAACAGCGAAAATTTACTATAGTAAGTTGCTTGCAGTGACAAAAATTGAAGCAACGTGCAACATCTTAAAATGTAAGATTCGCTATTTAAAAAGCCAAATGAAGTCGGCAGAACACTGGCTAAATTCCACGGGCGCTGGAGTAGAGGATGGCGATGTGGAGCTGACTGTGATGGGTAGATTTTATACATATATATTTTAATATCAACTTTGGAATTAAATTGATTTGCTTTATTACAGATAAAGTGCTTAAAAGTTGTCCGCATTACAAACAATTAGCGGACATTTTTGCTACGGAGAGGGAAGCTGAGGTGGTGGTAATGAGTTCCTCTGCAATGGAACTCGACTCTATTGAAAATGTTGTGCATGATTTGGAAGAGCCCGAACCCGAAGCGGAGGAAGAAAATGACACATCTCTATTGGCATCTGGCTCATCTGCGGCCAGCCCGTTTGTAAAAAAAATTAAGGCCAAACATCAACACACTGCCATTGACAAACTGGCAACATTAGAAGCTGAAAGAATGAGCTTTCGGGAAAAACAGCTTCAATTTGAAATAGAAAAATTCAATTGGATGAAGCAAGTTGAAGCAAACAAACTGGAAAATGAAAAGAAGAAGATCGAAAACGATTTCGAACTCAAAAAAATGGAGTTGGAGCAGAATGAAAGAATAAGGAAATTAGAAATTGAAATGAAGTATAAAAATAATAATATAAACAACCAATAAACAAATAAATACTTTTTTTACTTGTTATTAAAACAAAAATATGAATTTTTATTGAAAAATTAAATTGTATAGTGCTTGTCTTTTTAGTTCGGGGGTAGGTGCAACAATAGCATCTCCATCATATTGGCATCCATGGGCTTCGACACTTTGCCTTTCAAAGTGTGAAGAATCTCGTCCTTCCAAGAGTATGTTGTGCAGCACACAGCAGACAAGTACCCATTTATTAAAAAATGTTTGACTTTCACGGTCTTTTATTTTAATCCGCATTTGTTTCAAACTACAAAACTTTTCTTTAAGAATACCGAAACAATTTTTGACTCTAACACGATACTGGCTATGTATTTTGTTGAATTTAGCTTGTCTTTCAGAGTCTGCTAAAGAAGAATTGCTTCGGTATGGTGTTATTAAATGTTTTGTCAACTTATACGCAGAATCCCCTGCAATCCACTCTTCTCCACTAAATAAGCTAGTTGTGTTTCTTCCAATATGAGATTTCCTTAACACTTTAGAATCGTGGTAGCTTCCAGGATTGCCCACTTCTGCATGTAATATGCGTAACTTATGGTCACATACGACTTGCAATTTGATAGAGTATATTCGTTGTCGAGAAAAATACACCTCATGATTTTTATTCGGCTTTTCGGCCAGTTTAATCTCGCTACCGTCAATGTAACCAATGCAATATGGTAATTCGCAGAATGTTTGGAAAACAAGTTCCCGGCGCTCTGCCGGTCCAGGCCAATGAATGAATTGGTGTAGTTTATTCAAAATTGCCGAAAAAACTCTTTTGGTGATATTGGTCAATGTACCTCCATCTCCCACACCAAAAGTTGTAGCGATTTTACGTATAGAAGCACTTTCACCCGATGAACCTAATCGGAGCAATACGATTGCGAGTTGCAAATCTACAGGTATTTGTAAACTTGAATTAGTAAAGTTCATATCATTAGAAAATATTTCTAGGAGATGAGCGAATTGTCATTTGCTGACGCGCAGCATTTGTAAAAATCTTCCATCGTCAAAGCAACACAGAACATTTTCTCGCCAATGAATAGATTTTGGAACATGTAGTTCATCTCCCCGTCTACTACAGATGATTAAAGTTATGTCCTCTAGCAGTTCATCTAGTACTTCATCCATTGCATTATGACACTCTTCAGGGCGCAAGATGTCTGCAAATTTTATACAAAGAATTTTTTGAACCCTTAAAATTCGGATTATTTAATAAGCACATACCTTCAATAAAGTCCATTTCCTGAATAGCAGAACTTATTTTAAAATCGATTATTTTGCTTTTTAAACTTTCTTTAGGCATTTTATAAGTAGGAATTTCATTGAACTAAAATTGTAAACAATGAACAGCTGTTTAGTAAAAATAAGCAAATAACCATATAACATAGGGTGCTCACGGAGCATAGAGGTTATTTTTAATCTAATAAGCACATAACCCGATAACCACCTTACCGTGAACAGCCTAATAATGTTTTAATATGAGCATTTGATTCTTAACGGACTGTTCTAGTCTAACATTTTAAAATAAATATTTTTTTGTATTTATTCCTATTATTAAAGATGTTCCAAAATATCTCGTTAGAAGGATTTCTCAAAATTTAAGTTATTATCAAAGTAAAGACCGCTATATTTTTATTGTAACTCGACTGATTTAGATCTAACTTAAAGCCTTAAAAGTGATTTTTTCGAAACTATTATTTTGCGATGCGATCGTCGAAAATTGAAAGTCGAAGTTGTATGTTCGTTTACATATTTAAATAAAAGTCTTTAAAGTTTACTTTACTTAGTTTTCTCTCTATTTTTGGAGTGGTGTTACGTAAATACGTACAATATATACATAATAATAGAAGAAAAACATTCTTTAAAATTTTGTTGTTTTACTTAAGTGTTTGTATCACATCTTGGTACCCTAATATAGAAATAGGATCCAACTATAAGCTGCTAAAGAACAGACAAAAATAACAAAAAGTTATAGCTACAAACGTCTGTATATAAACTTATGTCCGGCTGGCCGATTGCCTTGTAAGTTTCCAACAACGTTTCTGAATTTTTGCGACAATCGCGGTCATATGAGGAATGAAGGAGCATATACCATCAAAAGTTACACCTAAAATCTTAGGATTATTGACAGTCGGGATCTTGATGCCATCGACTGCAATATTAAGGTTAAGTATGTACTCCTTCGTCCAATTTCTAAATATTGGTGAGGGAGAGTGTCAAGTTCAGTGCAGTGAAGAAGCGGGAAAGGTCGGAGAGATAGCTGTTTACCTTTGAACACTTGCCAATCTTTAGCGTACGAGGTTATGGAAAATGACTCTAGTGGCTGTGGGAGTTTCCAGGTAAGAAGTTAAACAATAGCGGGAAGAGAACACCACCCTGCGGAACCCCTTCTTCTAATTTTTTTTCTCGAAATATTACGGATGATTGACACCCGCTTAGGTAGTTCAAGGCTTTTGACAAATCCAAGGCTACGAGGATCGTTCTCTCACAGGGTGGTTTCTGGTTAAGGCCACGAACTATCTGGGCGTTTATGAATTGCTGTGGTAGTGCAAAGGTTTCAAGTGTCTTCACTACTATGAAGTGGAGAGTTATCGGACGATAGGACCCCGTTTGTTGCCGGGTTTCCCAGGTTTCAGTGGTGGGACCACTCTCTCGATTTTCTACACATCGCGTATTTGAAGATTGGACAGTGACAGGTTGAGGACCTTTGTGAGGTAACTTACTACCGTCGAGTTAATATGCTTTAGCATAAGCATGTTGATTCCATCGAGGCCAATGGATTTAGATGATTTTGCCTTATTGTTGACATTCTGAACCTTCTCATCAGTGAAAGTAACTCATAATTTCTCTTCGGATTAGACAAAGCCTTGATAGTAGTATACCAAAGCTTACTTATACCTGTGAAGAGGCTGTAAGACTTCAAGTGCTTTATCCATTTCGTCCACTTATGTTGATTTAGCAATCGCCGTATCTCCAAATTGAGATCCCTCACGTGTCGTTATCTAAAAGCGCTGCTTTGGCTGGGAAATTTGGGCGGAGTTCCGCCATTCTTTTAGCCGCGATGAA
The DNA here is from genome assembly GCF_016617805.1 of Bactrocera tryoni. Taxonomy (NCBI): domain Eukaryota; kingdom Metazoa; phylum Arthropoda; class Insecta; order Diptera; family Tephritidae; genus Bactrocera; species Bactrocera tryoni. The sequence continues at coordinate 5,158,322 of NW_024396366.1, forward strand.
GCGAGCGGTAGCTGCTGGAATCACCTTGTGGAATCGACGTTCGGCAATGGTTACGTCCGTAGGAATGGGTAAAACGGTATAGGTGTTCTCAATAAATTCTGTGAAGCCGACCCAGGTACGCTTGTCCACAGAAACAAAATCACGAGGTTTCTCTATCGAGATTTGAATGAGCAAGTGGTCTGATGCGTGAGTTAGGTAATATCGGGTGAGCTATTGCAGGTGCCCATAATTCTGTATATTCGGTACGCGTTAAAGTCCCCCCAAAGTAGCGCACCTATGTTCGGGTGATATCCTGTAGGGCAACATGTAACTGGGGGGATGTATATATTAAATATTTCGAGCTCAACATCGACTGACGGGATAGCTACACTCGTGGCCACGCACACCTTACCACTATACTTTCTTTAATTTTTTTTGGGCCTTTTCGTTCGTTCGGTATTTTCTACAATTTTTTTTTATGTTTTTGTTAAGCTTAAGTAAACTAAATTATATTATCTAATTATAATTACAGTTTTTAATTTTTTACGTTTAATGAGTAAAACACAAACCTAATAAACTTCGTGTTTCAATTAAACAAAAAATTAAAAAATATGAATTTCAAATATAGTGTAAATGAAATTAAATTAGAAAAAACAAAATATATAATTTTTACATCGCATGGCAGTATCTTACATTTCGAACTCATTTGGTAAAGTTCACTATCGTTCAATTGATTTATCTATAGCTGAATGTGTTTGGTTTTTAATTTTTAATATTTTTGATTATCAACATGTCATTAACTTATTTCTAAATAAAAAATGTCTATACCGCAAAAAGTACTGCTATAAAATGTAGTCAAATTAACGCAATACTTGGAAATTTTGAGCGGTAAGGCTTGCGTGCTCACGAGTGTATACCCTGACATTCTAGAGTAGTATCCCTCCGATCGATGTCTCCATCTTCGCCGGGCGTACCACCAGATTCCTGTCGAACCTAGCGATATATAAAGACAGCAAACACATAAACAACAGCGGAATCTCACCACCAGAATAGCATGTGGCTTGCGACGATTTATGTAAACCAATTTTACTCTCCTATCTTAAACCCGGGGTTAACTCAGTTTGACGATGGATGCATGTGGAACCGTTGGTGCGGTATTACAACAATACGACAAAGACCAAAGGCAATCACTAAGTTTTTATTCCGCACGCCTTACAGAATACTGCATTTACGGTTGTAGACTGTTAAACATATGCTAGAGGGCAGATAATTTTTTTTAGTGTTATGTAACCTCTCAATATCAGAATTTCCAATATGATTGTTAGGCTTCGTTAAATGAAAAGTTATATTTCCTGTTTTCCAGGAAGTAAGAAGTAGTAAATTTAGAGAATCGATCTATTAATAATAAAAAATTTACATTGTGTTAGTATATACCGTATGTACATGTGTATAACCTGGTTAATATCTTTCGGTGTTTCAGTTAAAATAAATGTAGACTTTATTGGAGTACGATTGTCTTTTGCTCTAATACAAACGTCGCAATTTTTTTTTATATATTTTTGAATTTAGGCCTTTAAATTTGGGGAGTATATATTTTTTTTCAGTCCTTGGTAATTTTCATTAATACCAGCAAGTCCTGTCGCATTTCTGTGGTACAAGTAAATTTTTTTAAATGTTTGCTCTTCCGACTTCATATCCTTTGCCATGTATGAACACTTAAAAAACTTCACATTTGGTTCATATTCATATAACTTTATTACCTTTTTTTGTAAAATATTATATTTGCTGTCGACCTATTTTCTCATTTGTTATATGTTGTCGCAATTTGTCTTCTAAATCACTATTAAGATCTTCTAAATTTATATATATTTTTCTCTAATCGTTAGTGATTTCTAAATCCTTTATTTCCGTATTTTTTAATATATTTTGTGTTGGAAACATATTAACTATTGTATCTAGAATACCAATATGGTCATTTAAGGCTTCTTGTTGGGAATGTTATGCATATTATTATACAGAAAATTTTAGCTATCGAACCTACCTAAATTTATTTCGTGGGTATCAGAATTTATTCTGCTTAAGAAGTATGATACGCGATTATCTCTCCCCCTTAAGTAATTATAAGTAGAAGTATATTCATATTATAGTCCCTTAACATATACACTTACTTTTTGAAAAAAAAAAATAGTTTTTTTAAGATTTTTTTTTTGCAAAGACTCAATTTTTTTAAATAATGGAACACTGTTGATAGGTTTATATATGTTTAAAGTTGTTAAATTTAAATTTTCAGTGAGAAATGTGCCTACTTGTTGGTACTACAGTTGTTGTGCTGATCCACTTTTTTTCTTACACGCTTTGCGGTGAGTATGATAAGTAGGTGATGATTCATATGCAATCAAATAAAAGAACAGTTTTCTTTAGTTTATATCATAACGCCGTATTTGAACGAAGGATTTGGCGAAATAAACATTTTTGTGGGTCTAAAAATTCAGTTTTTTCATTCCAAAAAAAAAAATATGTTCAAAATAAACAATCCTTCGTTCAAGTATGAGATATTGTAGTTTTCATGTAGATAGAAAAAATTTGATCGATAGGCCACATGGTTTTTGAGAAACTTTGCTCACCGCAACGGTAATTTTTAAAAAATATCATTTTGAGATAAGCGCACTCGTAGTCGCACTCGGGGGAACATGGGAGAAGCGCGCTGTTGACAGCTGTAATTTTGGTTTTAGTGCTCAGATCTCCATGAAATTTGGAAGAAATAATTTTAGAAGGATATACTTAAAGAAAATGCAAAAAAATATCGATTTGTCCTGCCCACACCAGTGTATATAATCCCTTAATCAACCACCGGCAAAGTCTTGGACGTGCGTCTTTTCCCTGCGTTTTTATGTACAACTACTTGAGTGGCTCATGATCAGAGGAAATGGTAAACTGAGCAAATTTGACCGAAAATAGCCAAAAAAAACGATGGCTAAGAGCTCTTTTTCTGCGACCGAATAATTACGGACATGATCACTTAAGTTTCGGCTGGCGAAACATATAGGGTGCTTGTCTTATTGCAGCACTGCTCCTATTGCAAAAGAGCTTGCGTCGGGGGCCAACTTAAAATGTTTATTAAAGTCGCGATACTTTAGTACCGGGGTTTACATAATGATTCGTTTCATCTTTTAAAATTAATTTATAAAATTAGAATCACTTGTATTAATTTTAGCGTCCTTCATAAAATATTTTACCATTGGATATGCCACACTCGCAAAATCCCTAACGAATTTCTTGTAATAACCACAAATACACAGAAATGATTTAATTTTTTTTAATGTTTTTTGAAATCTTTAAACCCAATATAAGTTTCACTTTTTTGGGGCTTGGCTTTACACCGTAGGGTGTCAAAACGTGACCTAAATATAGAGTTTCCTTAGAGAAAAATTTACATTAATTTATTTGTATTTTTAGTTTAGCTTCTCTTAACTTGGTCATAACTCTTTTAATACTTTCAATATGTTCGCTCAAACTTGTGGAAAATATGAGTACCTCATCCAAAGATACTACGCATATTTTATTGATTAGGTCTTTTAGTACCCGATTAATTAATCTTTGAAACGTTGCAGGAGCATTTTTTAGACCAAAAGGCACCCGAACGTATTCATAATGTCCGTGGGGTGTAGAAAAGGCAATTTTCAACCGGTCTACTTCTTTGGCAAGAATTTGGTGAAACCCTTTCGCCAAATCCAAAATCGAGAAATATTGTGCACGTCCAAGTTTGTCTAGTAAACTGTCAATATCAGAACAAGTCTCCACTTCTTTTCACCACTAATGTCTATTATAAGGGGAATCGCTTTCTTTTATAATACCTTGTTTCTGCATATATTTTATTTGTTTATTTACTTCTTTTTCATGCATTTGTGGATTCTTATGTATTTTTGAATAAATGGGTCTATCAGAAACTGTTTTTATTTCATGCTATTTTATGTTTTTATTTGTTAAGTATAAATTAAATCTTGATATTCATGTAACTGATTTCTTTCTTCACAATTTAAGTTTTATAAGGATATTCTTTTATATAATCATTTTCACAGTTATTTATAGTAACGGTCTCCTTTTCCATGTTTATAATAGCTTTAAGTGGTTTTAATACTATATTTTGACCAATAATTGCATCAAGATATTTTCCTTCAAAATTAGTCAATTTCCACGACATTGTTTCACTTTTATGAATTTCTTTTGGTAGTTCAGTAATTATTTCGAAATTTATTTTTATTTCGCTATTAAGAGATTTATTAGTTATTGAACTTCAATCGCCACTTTACCGCCAAGTTCAAATAATGTTCACATGAACTGTATTACTTTATATATACTATAGCCACTAGAGATTATTAAATGAAGTGCTTGTTTATGTTAAAAAGTTTTTGATTAAATATACTTTACTTCTCGTAAAACCAAATTTTATTTGAATGTTTATTTTTCTAAAGATCAGCTGTAATGCACTATTTTTTTACCATACGTGAACACTTTTTGAAATCACTGTATGTATGTATATGTAAATCGTATGTAGCTGTATGTGCTCTTTGTTTTGAGCTGCGGTTTAATACTGCTATACGAAAGTTCAAAGCTTAGCAAAGGCATGGAAGTTCTACTTGCTCATTCAACAAAATTAAAAGAGGGGTATTAAAATATAGCACTCGTGTTAGACATAGTCAAACAACGAACACCAAAGGAGTATTCGTGTTGATTT